>NC_025881.1:1285906-1303723 GCF_000755165.1 Leishmania panamensis
TCTATTCCCGTTCCCCTTCACGGGCATCGAGGAGACATGAGCGCATCATGTGCGGAGTTGTCGCCGTCATGATACTTCGCCGCCTTCCTGTTGTATGGCTGGTCTGGGCGCCACAGATGCCCGCCCCCGGATGGTGAAAAGCAGGAAGTGAGGCGTCAGCGGCAGACGTCTTTCATGTGTGCATCTCTGTGCTCCCCCAAAGTGCCGCTCCTCTCCTCTGCGGCAGCACCGCCCACGCTTTAGGAGGCGTCACGGTAGCGGCACTCGATCAAGTCAATGCACTCGGGGTCGACGCCGTGCTGCAGGAGCTTTGCCGCTACAAGCAAGGCAGGGTGTGTCATGTCACGCCCAACAGGCTGCTGTCGTTGCAGTGGCGAGCCCACAAGGTAGGCCGTGGCCGACAGAGTCGAGGGCGACTCTGCGTGGGGGAAGCGGGGCATCGCGACGGAGGGGGTGAGAACCGGGGTGGGGGTGGTTCTTTGTGCTGTGTCGACGAGCCCTCGGAGTCCTGCAGCCCCCCCCCCTCCCCCGAGAGATCCATGCCTGGCGTCGGCATCAGCCTTTACCCATCTACTCTGCAGATCCGACGAGCGTGCCTATACGCGCCCCTGTGCGTTTGCCAGGGATGGGATGGCACTTCGCCTTCGTGAAGCCGTACGAATGCGCGCCTGAGTGGTGGCGGGTGGGGGAGACCGTGAGCACGAAAAAGTGGACGAGCACACATAGAGGAGGGGGAAGGGGGGTGCGGATTGTGGTGAGCACAGACACAAAGAAAAACACCCTCAAACCGCAATCACGAAAAAAAAAAGCGAGAGAGAGAGAGAGGTTGCTGCGATGGGTTCTCTCTCTTGGTACCGGCAGGCTCGGCCATGAGATATACGCGACGGCGCCTTTCAAGGCACCGACGACGGAGAGGCTCTATAAGAGGGACATTAACGAGCCTGTGAATCTGCGTGCACCCATCAGCGCGTCACACTGAACGACCCTCTTTTCTTTTTGTCTTTGCTTCTGTGGTGAGTACGCGACGACAACGCGACCATGTGGAGGGCAGGCTCCGAGCACAGCGGCCGGACCTCCATCCTCATCACTCCACCGCCGGACCCCTGGGCTTGCTCCTCCAGAACGTGGCCCCGCGCCAGCCAGGTAGGACGATAGGAGCACCGTTTGTGGACCCCGCTCGCGTGTGTGGTGTGGTAGATCACGGAGTAATCATCGCGGCTCTGAATAAGTCTAGCGTAGAGGAGCACCACACTCTCTGAATCATGAATGCCGCTGGGCGGTCGTCGCGCCTGTATTCGCCTCCACACGACGAAATCCAAGATAGCCGAGTTTGCATTCAGGGTCCCGCAGGGTTCCGCTCTGGGCTTTCGCTGCTTCCTCATTGCGGTGGACTTGCTGGGCGTGGTGCTCAACAACACACCCGGGCTGCATCACGCCTTCTTTGCTGATGGCGTCACACTCCTTACATCCACCCCACCCAAGGGCGCCACGTGAGCTACACCACAATCCGCCCTCCGAAGGGTGGAGCACCGGACCCTGGGGCGCTGCATGGAGCTGTGCACCCGCAAAGAGCGCAGAGCAAGCTCTCTGGTGCGCGACACTGCCACCAGCTGAAACGTTCCGTTGCCCGCAGGTACTTGGACGAGGACAGCCACCCTCGCCTTCTCCGTGTAGCCTTCCTGCCAAGGCGCGGCACTGGGCCGACACGCTGCAGAGCCTGACGGCACAAGCCACGGCTCGAGCTGCCGTGCTGGTGGAAGTCTCTGATCGCAGGAATGGGGGGCGTCCGTCAACGAATCCCCTCCGCTCTTTGTGCATGGCACTGGCTCAATCACGCCCACCCCCTGCGGCGCCACCACGTGGGGGAACAGCGCCAGCGCCAACTACGGGAAGCCTCTTGAGCACATTCATGCCACAGCAGCCACAGCCACCGTGGGTGTGACAACGTACGCGCACAACAGAGACCTACTCGAAGAGGCCGACCCGCCGCCCCTGGACTCCGTAGTGCTTCTGCGCCACACCCGCCTGTGCCCCTCCGCAATCATGCGGGGAGGCTGCGTTGCACATTGGGCGCGGGAGGTGTGCACGGCGGATGGTGTCGCCACGACGCCTCGGCAGCTCTCACACGGGTGTGCAGGCATCAGCTCCTTCAGTGCACCGCACACCCGCACCTCCTTCATATGAAGTCGTCGCGTGTACTTCAGCGCATCGCTCCTGGGAAGGACTGCGGGCGGACTCCCTAGGCGAGGGAAAACCTTTAGCATGCGTGCCGCAGCCTTCCCGTGTAGCGTAGTCCCCTCGCTCGCGGTGGACAGGCGCTGCGGCACGAAGCGACATCAAGTCAGGGGCGGCCGTGGCGCTCTCACAGGTGCAGTAACAAGTGGCGGCAGCCCCTTTGCTTGTGGCTGTCGCGCCGAGCGTGAGGCAATGGAGCTGAGGTCCGACCGGCTGCAAGGATGCCTGGATCACCTAGGGTGCAGAAAAGCACGTGTCTGCTGTTGCCACGGACTCGCGGTCCCTCCTCATGGCGCTACCGGCCCGTCGCAGGCGCCTCCTCATTTTCGTTTCTCTTTGGCCACTGGGAGCTACACCCCCACGACGCAGTTGACAAACTTGCCGAATCGGCAATGGCAGTGGCGCCGACACCAACTGCATGGACTACGGGTCTGGCCGCCGCTCTGCGACTCGCTGAGAGAAGGCCTCCTTGGCGGCAGCACTTCCACGCTAGAAGGACAAGGACGCTGGGCTTACGAGGCGACAGAAGGCCACCCTCACCCAGCTCTGCTCAGGCATCTGGCTATACCTCGGGTTCCCGCAGCGGGGGCAGAGTGACAGCGACAGCATGATGCGCAGATGACGTGCTGCACGCTGCTCCGCTAGCGCCGTGACGCCCCAGATCACACCACTGGGCCCGCCACACCCCAGGGGGAGGAACCCCCACGCCATGCCACGGGATGCCGCGGCGGAGGCAGGCGAGGTGTGGCCGCGTTTGCGCATGCCAGCAGACTGGTGCGTGGCTAAGGTGCACGTTGAAAGGAAAAAAACGTCTCTGCTCTACACAGTCTGCCATAGGCCCGCCGCTTGGTGCAAAGCAGTAGGAGGCACTTACAGCAATACGTCGACGCAGTCACTGGAGCGGACTTCCTGCCTCAAACTCTACCCACCACCGCCTCGCAGCTGCACCCCTAGTCCTGGTGGTGAAGTGGACCTGCTTCGATGGGGCGCAGGCTCCCCACCCCAGTCGGCAGTGAGGGTCGGGTGAAGTGCATTCGAGTAGCACTGACAGCATGCCTACCATATAAATCGGTCAAGTGTGCTCAACGTCGCAGGTCGCTCCGACGCAACGCCGTGCAAGACCCGACCCCTGACGCCAAGAGCGATACATTGCCCTGACCCTCCCCCTGCGTCGTGGGTGCTTGACACACTGCCGCCACCAGAGGCGGCTCGGCGTTGGCAGGCATAGGAGGGCTTGCCTGGCTTCCGTACCCAGAGTACGTACTTGGTCATGATAACACGCTGGGGTGCTCTTCGTAATCACGGGCGCTGGGGTCGAGGCGGGAATAATAATAAAAAGCTGTGCGGCGTAGGTGGCGTGCAGTCTTTCTCAGAATAAGCAAACACCGTCGAGACCTTGCCATTGTCTACTTCAGGGAGGAATGGGCACGGGTATCGGAATCGTTAACGGCACCGGCGGCTGTGGCTGGATTGGCGGTGGCGTGGCCAGCTTTGACGTGGCCATCGGGGGTGGTGAGGGTGCAGCGCTTGGCGGCGTCAGCGGCGTCGGTGCCGCGAGCGGTGGAGGCACCAAAGACAGGTGCTGAGGACTGAGCGCCGGTGGACCGCCAGTGGCGAGTACTGGCTGCGGCGTAAAGGCGGAAGCAGTCATGCCGTACACGGTCGTGCTCTGCGACCCGGGGTGGAGTGAGTCTCGCGGAGGGGCGGCTGTAGAGAGCTGAAAGTTGTTTGCTTGGTTTATGTGCGACACACGCGGCACCAGCGGATTCGCCTGCGACAGGGCAGTTGGCTCGCCGAGGGAGTCCATGGGGTTGAAGGGTGAAAGCCACATTTGCGACCCGACTGGGGTCGGAAGTGACATTGCTGTCTGCTCAGCCGGCGGCGCGGCGACGGTGTAGGGCGGCGGCGGTGTTGGTGGTGAGGGTGACGTTTGCTTCCTTGGTGTTGTTGCAGCCGGCGTGGCGTAGGACGGCGGCGGTGGCAGGGGCTGGGCCGGGGCGCTCGGCGTAGGTGTCGCCGCCAGCGACGACTGCCCAGCTGGCAGCGGATTCGTCGGGGCGGCCACGATTGTCGGCGCCCGTGGCTGCGACGCGGGTGTCGCCGGTCGATTCAAGGAGGAGGATAAGCAAGATGAGGACAAACTGCTAGTGCTCGTGCCACGGCTGTTGCTGAAGGACGAGTAAGAGGTGCTGCTGAAGCTCTTGGCGGCACCACTGAGCTTGTGAGCGCCTAGATGCGCCGCTGCAGCTTGTGGTGCGCTCCGCGAGTTTGCTTTACGCTGCTTCTGGTCTTTTTTCTGTACGACAGGCCTTGGCGCAGCAGACAGCGCAGCCGTGCTGAGCGTTCCATCTACGCAAGATTGGACGAGAATGCTGATTTGCTTCGTGAGGTGCTGAATCTCGTGCCCGAGCTCGTCGCAGTACGCGACGTGCTGTACGGGGATCGACGACAGCGGTGTGTCGAGCACCGCGCGGTAGGCAACGGTCATGTAGGACAGGTTCGTGCCCAAGCACTGCAGTTGGTAGAGCACGTCGTACTGCAAGTAATGGCCTATGGAGTCTTCAGCGGGAAGCGGCAGCTTGTTCACTGGGTTGCGCATTTGCCGTGCCATGTCTTTCACCACACGACTCGCTCCGATGCGTGGCGTGGCGGGGCTGTTGTCCACAAGCTGATTCACCACCTGTAAAACAATGTTTGCCACCTTCACAATCGACGCCACATGATGGTCGATCGACTTGGTCAGCCTGGAGGTGCTGAGGGCGTCACTCTTGTCTGGTCCCTTGAGTGGCGTGCGCGTCAACACGTCGTGCTCACGGTGCAGCGCTGCCGCGACGGTTTCGCTGAGGGATTGCAACTGATACGCCACGTCGTACTGCAGGAGATGAAGCAGACTTCCCTTTTCGGCGGTGTTGGCAGACACGCACCGCGACGGCTGGCCACGATCACTAGCACTGGCACGCGTCACCGTCACCTCGTGCCCGCGTGACGTGTCCTGCACCCCGTCCCAGCGAGTAGCCTGGCTTGGGCGGCGATGCCGGTCACTTTCACCAACTACTACACGCACAATGTACGGCTTGCCCTGGTCGGCGCTTGTTCCTCTGCTGGGCTCTAGGGCGCTGGCAGGGGGTGCAGCGACCGGCAGCGGCGTCACTGATGCCTGTGGAGCTGGCATGGAGATGGGAACTGGCGCTGTGGACGGTGGGTCCTGCAAGAGCACCCGGCAGCTCATATCGGCGTAGCCCACCGCCCCTCCGGCAGCGTTGCTGATGACGTAGTTGGCGTAGGTGCGCAGGGAGAGTTGTGCAGCTGCGCCGGGCTGCGGCACCAGTAAACACGGGCACGACCACCGTGCACCGCCCGCTACTGCCCCTTCATTTACACTGACCAACTGACACTGGCACATGGCAGGAAAGTTCGCGGCAGCCTGCTCACTGCACATTCGAAAGTCGGCCTTGTGGCAGACGTTGTACGTCACGGTGTCGCCAACAGCGTAGCCTTGTGGGTGTATCATTATGGGAGGGAAATTGAGGAAGCGCACCTCCACAGCAATCATTGACGAGGCGCTGGCAATGAGTGGGTTGAGCCCGGACACCCGCTTTACGGCCACCTCGAGGCGATAGGAATTCATCCGGCTGAGGTGCTCTAGCTCTGCGGCGATTGACGGTAAGCAACAGAAAAGAGTTTAGGCCACGCTATGCAGTCTTCTGCATAGCGTGTCGCTTGCCTTCGCCGATTCAGGCTGCGAGAGCTGCTTGAAGGGGGTCGTTCTGTCCTTCTTGCGAATTTCTCAGCGGCGGGACACACGCCTACGTGACTTACGCGCGCACCACAGTCAACGGCAAGCACGCAGCACACTACGGCGGTCTAGGGTGGAGCTCTTCTGCGTCTCCTGTCCCCCGATGAGCGGTGTGAGGGAGTTGCAGGCGAGTAGAGGGAGAGGAAAAGGGTGAGGTATCGCAGCGCACACGTAGAGGTGAGAGGGGGCTAGCAAAGACCTACCGAGAAGCCACTACGCAGGGTAAAGAGAGAGGGGCGGAGGAGTGGTCAGTGAAGAGGACCGGCAAGCGCATGCAGGGTGCTCTCGTGAGACATTCGTGTGGCTGCGTATGGTCGTGCACATCTGTACGCTTATATCAAACCAGGCCATCCAGAGCGCCTCGTCTCCCCTCTCCTCATCCTCTCCCTGTCGAGAAGCTGGGGACTAGTCAACGAGCAGGGCCAACAATACTCTCGTCATTGGAGCTATTTTTCTTTACTGTGTGTGTGCGCGCACCCCCAGACACACGCATTAAGGCGTGCCACGGAGGATACCACGAGCGCAGCAGACCCAGCGGGGACATCGAGTGGGCTATGAGGTCAAGGAAGAGAAGAAGATGCGGTCGCACTACTGGTAGTTCCCCCCCTTTCCGGATGACTGTTTGAGGATGGCGGCTACGTGTGGCAGTGAAGACGGAAAAAGCTGAACGTGCCTCACAGCGAGAGGAAGGAGGGAAAGAGACGAGGGGCAGAAGCAGACTTTTCACCGCGAGATCGGCATGGTCCTCAATCAACGCATACAACAGTGGCAGGGCCCCGTCTCTCCCCTTGCACGTGCGCCTAGTGTGTGTGTGTGTGCGTGTGTGGGTGGGTGATGCGGTAGCAATGGCCTTTGTCGGCACGACACATGCACCCCCAAAGACCCAGCACAGAGGACTCCGCGGCCTTGTGCATTTACGCATCCTCATCTCCACCGCCACCTTTCTTGAACTTGCCGATGCCGTAGACCTTCTCCATGAGGTGATGTGTCCGCACACGACCGCCCGGCTTGTTCTGCGCCATCATCTCAGGCGACTGCTGCAGGGTTTCAAGAGAGGGTGTGATCATGCGATCGCGGAGGCGGCCTCTATTCTCCGCCACCTCACCGCGCTTCGTCGCCCCGGCGGTACTACCCTCGTCCTTCAGCGCCTTGGCCGTTGCCTTCGCCACCGCCGCGTCCTGCTGCTCCTGTAAGGCGTGCATCCTGTCCGTCTTCGACTTGCGGCGCTTCATCGGCGTCGTACCGCCAGCGCTCGGGGACGTGGCGCCATCGCCGTCGAAGCGTGGGCGGCGGAAGATGGCTTTGGACCCTGTCTTTCCACGGTCGATGTACGCCCGTCGACTCACCTCCCGCTCCTCATCCGTTTCCTCCATGCTACGCGCCACCTTGCGTGAGTCAAACCTCGCGCTCTCGCTGCGGTCCATGTCCGTCATCGACTCCGACCAGGCGTCGCCATCCTCGGGGCGAATGCGCAACTCCTCCTCCTGGGCCGACGCCATCATCTGCAGCAGCTTCTCTTCTGCGACGGCGGTGCCCTCTGGCGGCTCGTATATGGTGGCACCGCCGTCTGGGTTCTCCGTAGCGTGGTTCGTCATTAGATTCGCAGGCACCTGCGCAATGTTTCCATCCCTGTCTTCTAGCATGGGCATCTGGCCAGCAAAGTTGAGCGGGTACGGCGCCTTCGACCCCACAGTGTACTTGTCCAGCTCCCGTTCGATGTGCTCCTGAATGCTGGCCTGGGAGATGTAGTTGATGCGGGCCATGTACTGCAGGCGCTCGCTCGCGCGCTCGTACCAGTAGAAGAACTGCCGCTCGTGGAACTCACGCAGCAAATCGAGGTGCTTCTTCTTCAGCGCCTGGCGACCCTGTGCCAGCTGCTGTGACTCGCGACGCTTGCGCTCCTGGGCCTGCATCTCGTGCTCCCACTGCGCCAGCTGCGCAGATTTGGTGATGTTGTACTTGTAAATATACTCGTCAGCGTTGACGCGGAACGACTCGAGCCACTGCCGCTTGTACACCTTTCGCAGATGCTCGAACTGAGCTTCGTGAACGTTGCGCCAGAGCTCGTTCTGCTTCCACATCCAGTGGCGGTATGGTGTGAGAAAGCCGGTCATGCGGCGCCCGTGCTCCGACTTGGAGGGGAGATTGTAGTAGGGACGCATCTGGCGCCGCACCACCCCGCTGAAGTGCATCATGGTGCTAGTAAACGAGAATACGCTGTGATGCTACCTCCACAATCCTTCAACGGTGTGCCGCCAACCGTTTAGCTGTGGGCAGCCTCTGCTCCACAGGGGGTGAAAGAAGGAGGCACAGTGAGAAGAAGAGAGACACACATAGCCGCTGCGTCAGAGAGGAGGGTACGCGCCTTGGATGGAAGCAGAGGCACGGCCTGGCAGGGCACCTCGCCTAAGAGCTACCAAAAGAAGCGTCCGAAGAAACGTTCTTCACAACACCGGCGGCGTACAGGCGTGTCTGTGGTGAGAGAGGCGAAGAGAGAGGGAATGGGGGGGTGACGTGTGCGATTCCAACAGAGGCCTTCAAAGGGTCAACAGCGAGGCCATCCAGAGCGCAGAAGACAGCAAAACAGGAGCGCATTGCGCTGCTTCTCACTTGCACAATAGGGAAAGGCCGCGCCCCAAACAGGGGCTAACTCACCTTGGAAGCACAGCAACAGGAAGGGAGAGTGTCGAGAGAAAAAGGACAGTGCACACACACACACACACTGAATGACACGTTCACCAGCGCACATCGCTGCTTCTCCTCATTTCCCCCTTTCACCCCCCAACAAGTAAACTATCACAGCATGCACTGTACTACCCGAAACTAGCAGCGAAGAAAACAATGCGCGCCATCATCTCTAATAGCCGACAAATCTATCGGGCGACTCACGTGAATCTGCACGTGCAGGTATCCGTGTCACAAGTCGCCGCGTCAGGTCTGCCGCCGCCCTTTCCAGCATGGTGCCGGTCACTCCAATCGTTGTCACCAACTCTACGAGGTAGCGAGCGCTATCCGTGGTAGGCCGCGGCAGCGGCAACATCCTAGTGCCGAGCTGGTTGATGGGCAGTTCTGGCTCCAAGATGAGGGCCTCCGTCTCACGGCTGTACTCCACCGCCGTATCCGGCTCTACGCGCTCCGACTGCTGCACGAGAATGTCGACGTAGACGGTGGCCTGCCGCACCGTGTTCCAGCGCTGGATTAGTCGCTTCTTCTCCAACGCCTCCGGGTTGATCGTCTCCTGGCGAGCGTCGGCAGCTCCTGTGGTGTCGCTGTTGCCCTGGCCACCGGCGGCTCCACCGTACGGGTTATGGTAGAATGCTTCTGCCTCTCGCTGCTCCTCGCTCAGCTCTGGCGCGGCGCTCGACGACTGCGCTGCAGCTGCGAGACTAGCTGCATCTGATGCTCTCAGGTCAGCCGACGGACCGCAGGTGGTTCCGCCTGCCGTCCACGCAGCTGGCCGGTTGGGTGTCTCACTTGGATTGACAATGGGCTCTGGATTTCCCCTGCTGAGGCTGCTCCCTATCACGCTGCTGTTGCGTAGGGCGAGGTAGCACGCGTCACAGACGCGCTCTGGTTCCGTTATGCCCCGCATCGGAATGGCAGCGCGATGCCGCGAGCAGCCGCCACATAGTACGTAGCCGCAGTTGCGGCAGTGGTGGCGGCGAAGGGTGGTGGAAAAGACGCAGCCGCAGCCATTGCAGGTCGGTGCGTCCTCGTCCTCCTGCCAGTACCCCTTTGACTGCTTCTCCCCCATGGCAACTGGGGTGCTAGGTTAGGTGTTGTGGTGCGCTTGCGTGGCGTGAAAAGCGAGGTGGAGAGGGGCAACACTGGCCAACAGGAGAATTCTCGGGGTATCGAAGCAGTTTGACGCACCAGTGGAAAGGCGGCCACTAGCACAGACGCGTCGCTCGGCGTGCTTGTCAGGTCTTTTGATAAGCTTGATGGTGAATGAGCTTCGCGCAGAACCAGCATCAACGCCGCAAGCAGAGACGCATGTGCTCTAGAAGGTGACCGGCCTAAATGGCCCTTGGTGTGCCGCAATGCAGGAGGAAAAAGCGGAGGAGGAGGAGGAGGGGTGAAGTACGAGGCCGTTGATGTTATGACGTGTGTAGCACTAGGGACGGGGGTTGCGCAGGTATCCTCTATCAGCCGCCGTCCCACTTCCCATTATGGCGGTTCCGTCTGCGCGTGGGGGACTCGACATTGCCGTGGGCGCGACCTGACCAAACGAGCAGGCGTTCGGGAGTACAAGCACTCCGCTGCGCCGACCCTCACGTAACCGACGCATGTGCGCGTATGGAGCGGGTGTGCATTCTTCTTTTGCCTGTTGGTACGCTCTGAGAGTGATGCGCCCCGCCACGAGCACTCGCATACCTGCAGGGATATCATCAACCGTGACAGCTGAAATCACAACTGAAAACACCTGGCCAATAAAGGGAAAGCAGGAAGCATTCACGGCGCCACGCCCCTACTCCCCCGAGAGCAAAAGAAAAAAGGACGGGGACTAAAGCGAGCCAGAAAGAGAGAGGGGGGGGGAGAGACGACAAAGGCAAAACACCCCGTCTGTCTGTGTGTGTGTGTGTGTGGGGGGGGGGGGGGGGGGGGCGCGGCACCCTGGGCAAAACAAAAAACGAAACAAGAGGGAATGGAATCCGCCGCTTTCATGGCCTTGCGAAGCGGCAACAACGCACCGATGGGTGGTTGAGTACCGAAGAAGGGGGAGGTGAGCGCTGGGGCCGGGCGGGATCTCTTCTGTATCGCAGCATCATAGTAATTCGATCGTTAATGGAAGGGAGTGTGCCGTGCAGCGGCGGGGAAGCAAGAGAAAGAGAGTACCTCCTACAGTGCTGTTCTATTAGGGGAAAAGGGAAAGGCAAGCAAGCAAGCACCCACACACTCATCTCTTTCCTTCGGCGTCGGATGCTTGACCGCCGTCGTCCCTTCTGATATTTGAAGTGACGCAACGCAGCAACAAAGGTGAAGTGGGGGGGGGAAGATGAGCGGGTGGCCAGCCCTGTACAACTGGACGCCTCAGTGGCAACAGCCACAGCAGCCGCGTAAGAAATACTCGACGTGCGGGGTGTTTTTCCAGCGGGTGCCTCCTGCCGTCACAGCTCGGTCGCCTCGCGGCGTCGTGGGGTGCCAACAGAGAAGCGCTCCGCAGGAAGAGGCGACGCACAGAAACGCACGAGAAGGGACGGACAGAGAGAGAACCGAAGTAATCCAATGCGGTTGAGGCTGCGACAGAGGGTGTGATGCAGAGAAGTGAGCCACTGTCCTTTCCTGCCGCTCTCCGCACACACGCTGTAGCATCGCTGCGTGCCACAAGCAATTGCCCTTCCCTCCATCTGCTCATTGCAGAGTTCGTTTTTTTCTCCGTTTGCTGGTACTCTTGGGCATGTTAGTACGGGTAGCCACGCAGGTCCATGGTGAGCACCTTGGAGCTCTCCCTCTCCTTGTCCTTCATGACGCCCAGCAGCATATCTGCCATGTGGTAAAGCTGCTCCTTCAGCGAGACTACGACGAGCTGACACAACTGAGAGTTCTTACGGAGGTAGCTCGCAAGCTTCTCGACGTTGCCGGCGTCTAGCGCCGCGTCCACCTCGTCCAGCACAAAGAAGGGCGTCGGAGAGACTTCGTGAATCGCAAAGAGAAGCGCCAGCGCCGCCATGGTGCGCTCGCCGCCGGAGAGCAGCGCCATCGGCATGAAGCGCTTGAGAGGCGGCGTGGCGTGGTAGGTGGTGCCACCCAGGTACGGCTCCTCCACATTCTCCAGGCTAAGGTACGCCGAGCCGTGCACTGCATGGGCGCGGGTGCCCATGGTAATCTCGCGGTACACCCTGTCCACTGTGGCTGCAACCTTTTCGTATATTTCCATGAAGCGCGCCGTGCGCTGCTCCTTGACACGGGTGAACTCCCTGCTTGCCACACGGGCCGCATCACGGGCCTCCTCGAGCAGCGTCGACGACGTGCCCAGACGATCCTCCGATGCCACGGCGCGCGAGGCGGCCTTCATATTTGGCGCCAGCGACTCCATCTCCGCGGCAAGTGCCTCCAACTGCACCTGAGTGCGGTGGCTGTATGCGGAAAACTGAGCTCGGTCCTCTGCTACCACCCGCTGTGCTTCCGTGAGCGAGGAGAAGTTGATACACATGGCCGTCTCTGAGTCGAGGGTGGGGAAGAGGGCAGGAGGGGATGCGGTGCTCGTCCCTCTGCGTACGCCGCTCTGGCTCGCTCCGCCTTCGACAAGCAGTGTGAACGGTTCGGAGAGGAGAACATGCGTGTGACTCCCTGCGGCGCTGGACCTTTGGCGGGATGGCGGCGCAGAAAGCCCGGAGAGGGCACGGGTGGCTGTGTCCGTATCTTCGCCCTGAGCGTGCTTCGCTCCGCTGCTGGGCGCCGGCTTCAGTGGAATACCGATTTCGTCCATCTGGCAGCGACGCACCAGGTTCAGCCGACGCAAACGCAGAGAGTCGCAGGTGATCTGAATGCCGGTGACGATCTTCCGCGCTTGGGCGACACGAGCCAAGTCCGTCTCAGAGTTTCGAGTCTCGTTGCGAATCTGCTGCTCAAGCGCATCGAGCTCCGTGCGGCTCTGCACAGCCGTCCTCCGCATCTCCTGGTGCTGTCGCTCCGCCTTCTCCACGAGTGCTTTATAATCGGTGAGGTCCTTTTTGCACTGCTCCCTTTCGTTGTTCAGCCGCGCACACGCCTCCTCGAAGTCGGCGATCTTCGAGTCGCCGACCAGCTTCACCTCCATCTCGAGCGAACTCTCCAGCTTGTGAATCACAAGCAGCAGCTGCTGCCGGGTCTCCGCGCGCTGCTTTGCCTCTTGTGCCTGCTGGCCTTCCAGGGATAGCAGGTTGGGGATTCCCACCCTCTTCTGGAAGTCGGCAAACACCTGCCCCTCGACCCGCGAGATCGACTTGGACAGCTCTAGCAGCTCTCTATGGATCACCTGCAACTCAGTTGCGTAGCTGCTGTGCCGCGTCGTGAAATCGGCTCCGCGGCTTTCAAGTTTCTCCAGCTCCTCAGTCAGTCGCTGCGTCTTGGCGTCGTTGGCGATCTGCTCAGTGTGCACTACGGCGACGCGCTTTTCCGCGAACGCGCGCCGCGCCTCCATGTCCCGAATTGAGATCTGGGTGCGGGCCAGCTCTGCCTCCCCACCCACGGCGGTCTCGCTCAACAGGCGGTCGCGGGCGACACGCAGGTCCTCGTACTTCTTCTCGTCCCACTTGCGGGCGCGGTTCTGGACGGAGACCAAACCACCTTGCACAGACCCGTTCTTCAGGAGAACTGTGCCGTCGAGCGTCACAACCTTGAAGCGCTCCCCGTCGCGGCCGTAGGCGACCAACCTGGCCTCGGCAACCGTGTCGCACAGCAGCGTCTGGCCCAGTGCGTATCGCACCACCGGCTCCAGCTCCGGCTCAAAGCGCACCACATCGACAATGGGCTTGCACGTGCCGCCAAATGTGCGAAGACGGTCGTCGACCGCCTTGCCCTGCACAGCGTCCAGGGGCAGAAATGTCATGGGCGGCATGCGTTGCTCCTTCAGGTATTTGACGCAGCGAATCGCCACCGCGGTCGTCTCCACCACGACGCCCTCGAGGTTTTTGCCCATGGCCACCGTAACAGCGTTGCGGTGCCGATCGTTGGGCACCGCGCACAGGTCCACCATGCGTCCGCGGATTGGAAAGAGGGAGCATAAGGCCTGGAGAGCGTCAGCCATGCGCGAGTTCTGCTTGCTTGTGTCTTTCATGTAGCGCAAGTCATGCAACTGCTCCTGCAGTCGCGCCAGCTCCGCCTCCCGCGCCCTGTTTTTCCTTTGCATCTTTGCAAGGTCTGTACTGGCTTCCGTGAGCTGTGTCTTGAGCGTGCTCACCGTCTCCTCAAGCTCGCTGCGGCGCCTCTGCAGCTCAGCGCCGTACTTCGCGGCCGCCTCGATGGCCTGGCTGGCGTCCCTCATCTGCTGTTGGTGCGCCTCCGTGGCTCTGTCACACTGTTTCAGGGCCTCCTGTGCGGAGTCGCGTTGCCGCAGCACCGTCTCCCGGCGCTGTCGTAGCACTACCGTCGCGCACTCTGCTTCCTTCCGCAGCTGCCGGTACTCGTCCAGCTGCTGCTGATTGAGCACAGCGTCCAGCGTGACTCGCCTCGTGTCGTCAGCGGTGCAGCGCTTCTCGAAGGTGTCAAGCAGCGCTTTTTGCTTCTTCAGTTGCCCTTCAAGCCTCTCCGCCTCGGCAGAGCGGACAGTTGTCGCTTTCTGCGCCGCTTCCAGCTCCTGCCGCTGCAGCTCTGCCTTGCGGGTCAGGTGCGCCAGCGCGGCTTTGATGCGCTCCACCGTGTTGTGCTTCAGCCGCAGATCGTCTGCAGATTTCCGCGTCTTTTTAAGCTGCTCCAAATACACCTTGTGCCGGGTCGCGTATGCCCGTTTCATCTCCCGAATCGCCTGCTCCGTTGCGATGCCCTTTTCCAGCGCCGCCAGAGCGTCGCGGCGCTGCTGCAGCTCTGCCTTGTGCTTCTCGAGCTCCGTTTCGACGGCAAAGAGCTCGGTGAGGGCTAGCTCCTGCCTGACGCTCGCCAAGTGCTGACGCAGCTCCTCGTAGCGCTCCGCCTCCTTCTTGGCCAGTCGCATTTGATGCACCGCCACGGCAGCCCCGCGTTTCTCCAGTGACGCACTCATCAGCGCCTCGTTCGCCTTCTCCAGCGCCGCCTTCTTGGCCGCGTACTCGCCTTGCAGCTCACCGCTCCCGCTGACCTGTTCAAGTAGCTCCGTCAGCTGCTTCCCTTTCTTCTGCGCGACCGCCTCGACTTGGTGCTGAAACACGAGAAACGTGTCAACACGAGCGCCAATGCGGTGCTGGGTAAGCGCGGCCACGTACTCCTTCTCTGTCGCCGGCTTGCCATTGAGCAGGCATGAGACCGCGCCCTGCGGATCCACCTGGCGAGTGAAAGAGGTTTCGACGGTGCTGCTGTGGTGAACGTGCTCCCCGTCGTCGGCGACGACCGCACCACAACGAGCGGCAACCGCAACGGCATCATTCATGCCCGACTCACCGTCAGCCGGCGCCGCAGCGGAGGCTACGGGCCGCTGCGACTCCGGATGGCGCACTACTAAAGTCACGCTGCAGCCTTTGCTTGCCGCCTTCGCCTTGCGATGAATGAAGTCGACCAATGCCTTGCCGCGCATCGATGAGGCACGCGCCGGTGTGACGCTGCTGCTCAGTACAAAGCTCAAAGCGTCCATCAAGTTGGACTTTCCAGCACCATTGGGCCCGACAATGCACGTGAAATCCTTGAAGGGCCCGATGACACCTTTGCCGTAGTAGCTCTTGAAGTTTTCAAGCTCTACGCGGTGAATCTTTGACAACATCTGTGCGTGCGTACGTGTTGGGGGAGGGGAGGAGGGAGTGGATCTGTATGTTTGCCCAGGGGTAGCGGTGGGAGGGTGTCTTCATATGGATTGAGAGCACAAGACCATCCGCTCTCCCCCTCTCTATCTCGTCAACTCTATGTTACTCTGGTCTATGGGACACTCACGCACAGATGTGCTCTCACGCCTTCTTTAACCCGAACCAAAATAAGTGGGTCAAGGATTCGAGTTGCTTCGCGTGGGCAGTTCTCTGAGTATGCGTGTGGGTGCGCGCAGTACGTAGTGTGTAAGCGAATGAATCAATGGAGGCGGCGCCCGCTTTCTTACTCTTTCAGAAGATGGCAGAATTCCCGCGTCGCCTTCTGTCCCCCCCTTTTTACCCAAATTTGCGTGTGCTGGAGGCGTTGTGGAGGCTATGTGTGCATACGTGCCGATGGCCCAGTATCACGGAACAACGGAGGAGCGAGAAAAATGGTCGAATTATTCGTAGAGGTGCAAGTGCATCAAGAGCAAACACATGAAAAGGGGGTCGCGAAGTCTCGATCATATGTGCACAGAGAGGAGAGTTGTCAGTGAGCTGTCATCTCACGTGAGCCGACGCGCTCGAGACAGAAGACAGGATGTGTATTCAAACGCACTCGTGTGCCCTTCTGATGACCACTCTTCATCGAAGACGTGGTGCTCTTTTTTCAAAAAATTTCACACAGAGCTGGTCAGCACA
The DNA here is from genome assembly GCF_000755165.1 of Leishmania panamensis. Lineage (NCBI taxonomy): Eukaryota > Euglenozoa > Kinetoplastea > Trypanosomatida > Trypanosomatidae > Leishmania > Leishmania panamensis. Next base: position 1,302,029 of record NC_025881.1, read on the forward strand.
CATTTGCAGGGAAAAAGCCATGCAGGTGTGCTCAGTGCCAATCCGAACGGAGGCGCCCGTGTGTTTCAGAACGATAAGGCGCCCTCCTACCCCACAAGAAAAATAAGAGAGGTTATATCATCCTTGAAATCGAAAAACTGGCAAGTAAACAAACAAACAAAACCCTGAAAGAAGAGAAAAGCACGCACTCCTCTTTCCAATCTATTTTTTAGTTTTATTCTCCATCCGTGTCCAGCAGCTCTTGCGCAGAGAGACAGAGGAACAACAGCTAATAAAGCAAAAAAAAAAGAGCAGGCAGAGGAGAAAACCAAGAGAGCACACACACACACACGCACACACACACGCAATGAAGAAGAGGGGGGCACTACACGACCAGGTCTGCTTCAAGCCTCGTATGTTTGTTTTCTTCTCGCTTTTGGTATTGGAGCTCGATGTGAAAGGTAGGAAAGTCGAGCGTAGCGAAACACAAGGCGACTCGTCTCCCCTTTTCGCTTCATTCCTCTCTGTCTGAGTATTGAACGCACTTGTTTGGCCCCTTTTCCTCTCGACTCGGTGCTGCTCCCTCCTCCATTCTCAAGACGCGTTACTTAACTCGCGGCACAATGGGAATAAAAAAAATGGAGGGACAAAGAAACCATAAGAAGTACATCACGTATGTGCATATATTGGTGAGAAGCAGCGCGTTTGGGGGTGAAAGGGAGAGGGAGGTGCCGGGAGGAGGTCGTTGCGGCGGCAGCGGTAGTTTGGGAAGTTGAGGGGAGAGAGGAAGAGGAAGAGGAGTGCGCGCTAAAGGGAACGGGGTACAACGCGCAAACACGCAGTAGCGCGTATACGCTTCTTCTCACATCAATAACGTACGACTCTCTCTTTTTCGGGCAGCTTCTTCTTCCTCAGTTTTTGCCTGCTGCAGTGTTCCTGTAAACATCGCCATTGCCGCTCCAGACACCAAAAAGGAAAGGCGCCTGTTGGGCACATGATGGGCGAAAACATCACCTACGCACTCCTGAGCCATGTCGTTCCCTCCGTCTTTTGCCTCGTGCCCTACACATCGAACCGCTCCTCTTTTCGGCTTGAAGCGCCTGCAGATAGGCTAGGGAGTCCACAGGATACGCAGAGCGAAAGATTGGAAAGCAGACGGGCTAACGGAGACGCAAAACAACAAATCACGCAAAGCACAGCAAAACATTACTCCCCACCATACAGGAAAGATAACAAGGGCACAAGGAGGAGATGCATTGATGTGCAGCGCTGTGGCAGAGAGAAAAAAGAAGAGAAATGCCTCCATCCTCGTTTTCCTTCACACCAAGAGTAAACAGCAGCTCCGACCGCTGAGAAGAAAACTGCACGCCAAGACGCACACGCCCCGCCTTCATGCTCGACAAGTCTTTTGTTGCTCATGTTGTCAAAAAACTTCAAACACACCCTTTTCCCCGCTCTCGTCCCTGGCGATGTCGGCCGCCTCGGTGCGTGGTGTCAGGCCCCGGCGCCCCACGCGTTGCAGGGAGGCCGAGCAGCCTGCCCCCGAGTACGGCTGCGGACCCTTGGTGTCAGTGCGCCGCTCTGGGCCAGCGCTGTGTCGAAGAGGCATGCGGCCATGATTGCGCTTGCACCAGCTCACGACGAGTTGCGCCGACGGTTCAACAAACACACGCATCCCCCAGGGCTTCTCTGCTTGTGCTGTGTTGCGGCGATGTT